>NC_140588.1:1025746415-1025753383 GCF_964204655.1 Triturus cristatus | reverse complement strand
AGAGGCCAGGAGCGGTACCACCGGGGAAGGATCCACTCTTGAGCCTCTGCCTCGGAGCGCCTGGCCACCCGCTCGCCGGACTGCCAGGGCGGCGACTGGGCACGGCACCCTCCCAGTCCACCTCTGGGGCTGGGTGGTCCCTGGGCATCTGGTCGCCTGGCTGCGTGACCAGATGCCCAGGGACCTGCGGGCCTGGCGACCAGATGGCCCTGCGGGCCTGGCGACCAGATGGCCCTGCGGGCCGGGCGACCAGATGGCCCTGCGGGCCGGGTGACCAGATGGCCGGCCTGCCGGCCGGCCGGGCTAACTCCAACTTTTGTCCATCCCCAGGGTTCTGTAAGCCCCCACTACGTGGGGGCTTAATAGTCGGTGAAAATGGGCTCCCCGGGCAGGCTGTCGGGGAGAGGACGTGGCCTGGGCTTAACCCTCCTTGGTTCCCGCCGAGGGTCCGGGTGCTGGGGACAGGGGGTCCACCGGGGGCCCGGGGAGGCTGTCCCTGGCCTGGCTGGAGGTCCGGAAGCTGGGCCCGGGGCTGGAGCTCCGTCCCAGGGTGCGGCTCCGTCCCAGAGCCCGGGAGCCCCCCCGTCCTGCGAGCCAGCTGAGGGTACGGGCGCTAGGGAAGAGAGGGTCCACCGGGGCCCGGGGAGGCTCTCCCCGGCCTGGCTGGGGGTTCGGAAGCTGGGCCCGGTGCTGGAGCTCCGTCCCAGGGTGCGGCTCCGTTCCCGGGGTGCGGGAGCCCCCTGTCCCGCAAGCCAGCCGAGGGTCCGGGCGCTGGGGACAGGGTGTCCACCGGGTCCCTGGGAGTCTTTCCCCGGGCCTGGCTGGAGGTCCGGGAGCTGGGCCCGGTGCTGGAGCTCCGTTCCCGGGGTGCGGGAGCCCCCTGTCCCGCAAGCCAGCCGAGGGTCCGGTCGCTGGGGACAGGGGGTCCACCGGGGGCCCGGGGAGGCTGTCCCTGGCCTGGCTGGAGGTCCGGAAGCTGGGCCCGGGGTTGGAGCTCCGTCCCAGGGTGCGGCTCCGTCCCAGAGCCCGGGAGCCCCCCCGTCCTGCGAACCAGCTGAGGGTACGGGCGCTAGGGAAGAGAGGGTCCACCGGGGCCCGGGGAGGCTCTCCCCGGCCTGGCTGGGGGTTCGGAAGCTGGGCCCGGTGCTGGAGCTCCGTCCCAGGGTGCGGCTCCGTTCCCGGGGTGCGGGAGCCCCCTGTCCCGCAAGCCAGCCGAGGGTCAGGGCGCTGGGGACAGGGTGTCCACCGGGTCCCTGGGAGTCTCTCCCTGGGCCTGGCTGGAGGTCCGGGAGCTGGGCCCGGTGCTGGAGCTCCGTTCCCGGGGTGCGGGAGCCCCCTGTCCCGCAAGCCAGCCGAGGGTCCGGGCGCTGGGGACAGGGTGTCCACCGGGTCCCTGGGAGTCTTTCCCCGGGCCTGGCTGGAGGTCCGGGAGCTGGGCCCGGTGCTGGAGCTCCGTTCCCGGGGTGCGGGAGCCCCCTGTCCCGCAAGCCAGCCGAGGGTCCGGTCGCTGGGGACAGGGGGTCCACCGGGGGCCCGGGGAGGCTGTCCCTGGCCTGGCTGGAGGTCCGGAAGCTGGGCCCGGGGTTGGAGCTCCGTCCCAGGGTGCGGCTCCGTCCCAGAGCCCGGGAGCCCCCCCGTCCTGCGAACCAGCTGAGGGTACGGGCGCTAGGGAAGAGAGGGTCCACCGGGGCCCGGGGAGGCTCTCCCCGGCCTGGCTGGGGGTTCGGAAGCTGGGCCCGGTGCTGGAGCTCCGTCCCAGGGTGCGGCTCCGTTCCCGGGGTGCGGGAGCCCCCTGTCCCGCAAGCCAGCCGAGGGTCAGGGCGCTGGGGACAGGGTGTCCACCGGGTCCCTGGGAGTCTCTCCCTGGGCCTGGCTGGAGGTCCGGGAGCTGGGCCCGGTGCTGGAGCTCCGTTCCCGGGGTGCGGGAGCCCCCTGTCCCGCAAGCCAGCCGAGGGTCTGGGCGCTGGGACCGGGTGTCCACCGGGGCCCGGGGAGGCTCTCCCCGGCCTGGCTGGGGGTCCGGAAGCTGGGCCCGGTGCTGGAGCTCCATCCTGGGGTACGGGAGCCCCCTGTCCCGCAAGCCAGCCGAGGGTCCGGGCGCTGGGGACGGGTGTGCACCGGGGCCCGGGGAGGCTCTCCCCGGCCTGGCTGGGGGTCCGGAAGCTGGTCCCGGGCCCGGTGCTGGAGCTCCGTTCCCGGGGTGCGGGAGCCCCCTGTCCCGCCAGCCAGCCGAGGGTCCGGGCGCTGGGGACAGGGTGTCCACCAGGGCCCGGGGAGGCTCTCCCTGGCCTGGCTGGGGTTCGGAAGCTGGGCCCGGGTCCGGGGCTTGTGCTCCGTCCCAGTGTCCCAGGGAGCGGGAGCCCCCCGTCCTGCAAGCCAGCCGAGGGTCCATGCGCTGGGGAAGGGTGTCCACCGGGGCCCAGGGAGTTTCTCCCCGGCCTGGCTAGGGTTCTGAAGCTGGGACCGGGCCCGGGGCTCTTGCACCGTCCGGCGGGCCCCGGGGTGCGTGAGCCACCCCCGTCCTGCAAGACAGCCGAGGGTCTAGGTGCTGGAGACAGGGGTCCACCGGGGCCCAGGGAGGCTCTCTCCGGCCTGGCTGCTATCAGAAGCAGGGACCGGGCCGGTGTGCAGGAGTGGCTGGCTTTATCTGCTACGCTGACGGAGCGTAGTTTTCTGCCCACCCCTATACAACCGTGTGGTTTGTGAGAACCCGTCCTGCGGCCTGGTAAGGGTCCGGGTGCCCGTGACGTGGTCCATTGGGCGAAGGGAGTCTCCCCAGACCTGGCTGGGATCAGAAGCAGGGACCGGGCCAGGTGGGTGGGTGGCTGGCTAAGTCCTTTCCACTGCGTAGTAGGAGTTTGCTTAGGGCTGGGCGGACTTTGCGTAGCAGAATTTTAAAAAAATTTGTGGAAAACGAGAGCACATCCTGAGTAGGGCTGGGCGGACTTTGCCTAGCGCAACTACGCACTATTCTGAAGAAAATTGTGGAAAACGAGCGCACAACCTCATGGACTGTGTGCCCGGGACGGGTCCCTCGTGCTTGGGCAGGCTCCCCGACCTCCCCAGCCTGGCTGTGTTGAGAAGCAGGGACCGGCCCCGGGCCTCCTGATTTTTGGTCAGGGCCTGGGATCCCACGTCCTGCGGCCTGCCAAGTGTCCATCTGCCCGGGACAAGGGACCCTGGTGCAGAGCCCCGGAGCCCTGCAAGGGCAGTCGGGAGCCCTACCGCTATGGCTCGGTGTGGGCAGCTGGGAGTCCTTCCGGTCCCGGCCATCTGGTCGCACCTTTCCCTCGGCCATCTGGTCGCGCGCAATGCTTTCCAATGGGGCGACCAGATGGCCGGGCCGGCCTGGAAGTCCCGATGAGGGTCCATTCGCCTCGCGGATCCCAGCCAGGGCTCCAGGAGGCCGGGCGCGTCCGCGCCTAGGGTCCCCTCCGTCACTCGGAGCGCGAGGGTTACAAGAAAGGTGGGTAGCCTTCCTCCGGATTAGTAGGGGCAGGGTATGCCGGGACACCCCTCCTGGGGATTGCGGTTCTCAGGCGGGGACCAGATGGGCCAAGCCCGGACGACACTTCCCCGGGGCGTCGGGTGCTTCCTCCTCCAGCCCGCGGCGAGGCAAAGTGCCCAGGACGGGCTCCATGGGTCTCCCGGGCGTCCCCCGAGGCCTGCAGCCCCAAAGCCCTGCAGACCCTGGAGCCCTTCAGCACGGAGCCCTGGAGCCCTGCAGGCCCGGAACCCTAGCAGGCCCAAGGCCCTGCAGCCCCGGAGCCCTGCAGGCCCGGAGCCCTGCAGCCCCGGAGCCCTGCAGGCCCAGAGCCCTGCAGCCCCGGAGCCCTGCAGCCCCGGAGCCCTGCAGCCCCGGAGCCCTGCAGCCCCAGAGCCCTGCAGCCCCGGAGCCCTGCAGCCCCGGAGCCCTGCAGGCCCAGAGCCCTGCAGGCCCAGAGCCCTGCAGCCCCGGAGCCCTGCAGCCCCGGAGCCCTGCAGGCCCAGAGCCCTGCAGCCACGGAGCCCTGCGTGGGCAGGCGGGAACCCTACCGCTATGGCTCGGGCAGACGGGAGCCCTTTCAGTTGCCGGCCACCTGGTCGCGCCTTTCCCCTCGGCCATCTGGTCGCGCGCAATGCTTTCCAATGGGGCGACCAGATGGCCGGGCCGGCCTGGAAGTCCCGATGAGGGTCCATTCGCCTCCCGGATCCCAGCCAGGGCTCCGGGAGGCCGGGCGCGTCCGCGCCTAGGGTCCCCTCCGTCACTTGCAGCGCGCGGGTTACAAGAAAGGGGGGTATCCTTCCTCCGGATTATTAGGGGCAGGGTATGCCGGAACACCCATGCTGGGGCTGTGCGGTTCATTGCCGGGGACCAGATGGGCGACGCCCGGGCAACATCCTCCAAGGCCTCCGGGGGCTTCCCTCCTCCGGGCCGCGGCATGGCAAAGTGCCCAGGGACGGGCTCCACGGGTCCCGGGCAGTCCTCCCCCGGGCGCCCAGGCCCCGAGAGCTCCGGTGGACCTCCCCGTGCCCGAGGCCAACCCGGGAAGCAGAGTCCCCCCCCGAGCCCTTGGTGTGAGGGTGGGCAGGCGGGAGCCCTACCGCTATGGCTCGGGCAGACGGGAGCCCTTTCAGTTGCCGGCCATCCGGTCGCTCCTTTCCCCTCGGCCATCTGATCGCGCGCAATGCTTTCCAATGGGGCGACCAGATGGCCGGGCCGGCCTGGAAGTCCCGATGAGGGTCCATTCGCCTCCCGGATCCCAGCCAGGGCTCCAGGAGGCCGGGCGCGTCCGCGCCTAGGGTCCCCTCCGTCACTCGCAGCGCGCGGGTTACAAGAAAGGAGGGTATCCTTCCTCCGGATTAGTAGGGGCAGGGTATGCCGAAACACCCATGCTGGGGTTGTGCGGTTCATTGCCGGGGACCAGATGGGCTACGCCCGGGCAACATCCTCCCAGGTCCCCGGGGCTTCCCTCCTCCGGGCCGCGGCATGGCAAAGTGCCCAGGGACGGGCTCCACGGGTCCCGGGCAGTCCTCCCCCGGGTACGCCCAGGCCCCGAGAGCTCCGGTGGTCCTCCCCGTGCCTGAGGCCCAGCCGGGAAGCAGAGTCCCCACCCCGAGCCCCTGGTGGGTGGGCAGGCGGGAGTCCTTTCAGTTGCCGGCCACCTGGTGGCTCCTTTCCCCTCGGCCATCTGGTCGCGCGCAATGCTTTCCAATGGGGCGACCAGATGGCAGGGCCAGGCCTGGAAGTCCCGATGAGGGTCCATTTGCCTCTCGGATCCCAGCCGGGGCTCCAGGAGGCCGGGTGCGTTCGCCCCTAGGGTCCCCTCCGTCACTCGGAGCGTGCGGGTTTCAAGAACGGGGGGTAGCCTTCCTCCGGATTACTAGGGACAGGGTACTCTGGGACCCCTCTCGGTCCTCAGCCGGCAACTGGGTCCTGCCGTGTGGCAGGGTGGCCGGAGGGCCTTCCCCTGCGCGCCCGGGAGCCCCGGATGGGTCCAGGGGCCCGGCCGGGCCCTGGGTCGGGGTCTCCGGCCCCGGGTGCCGTCCCCCGGCCTGCGGCACCGCCAAAGGCCCGGGACGGGGTTCCGTTGTGGCCGGGGTGCCTCCCGTGGCTGGATTGGGTTCAGGAGCTCCGGCCGGGCCCCGGGGAGGGCGGCCTCCCCGCCCCGGTCTCCGTCCCGGGTCCTGCCGCGTGGCAGGGTGCCCGGGGAAGGGTCCGGAGGGCCCGGGGAGGCTTCCCCTGCACCTGCGGTCCTCGGAGCCCCGGCTGGGTCCAGGGGCCCGGCCGGGCCCCGGGTCGGGGTCTCCGGCCCCGGGCGCCGTCCCCCGGCCTGCGGCACTGCCAAAGGCCCGGGACGGGGTTCCGTTGCGGCCGGGGTGCCTCCCGTGGCTGCATTGGGTTCAGGAGCTCCGGCCGGGCCCCTGGGGGCCCCGGGGAGGGCAGGCTCCCCACCCCGGTCTCCGTCCCGGGTCCTGCCGCGTGGCAGGGTGCCCGGGGAGGGGTCCGGAGGGCCCCGGGAGGCTTCCCCTGCGCCTGCGGTCCCCGGAGCCCCGGCTGGTTCCAGGGGCCCGGCCGGGCCCCGGGTTGAGGCCTTTGGCCCCGGGCCCAGTCCCCCGGCCTGCGGCACTGCCAAAGGCCCGGGACGGGGTTCCGTTGGGGCCGGGGAGCCTCCCCTCGCTCGTCTGGGTCCCGGAGCTCCGGCCGGGCCCCTGGGGGCCCCGGGGAGGGCGGCCTCCCCACCCCGGGCTCCGTCCCGGGTCCTGCCGCGTGGCAGGGTGCCCGGGGAGGGGTCCAGAGGGCCCGGGGAGGCTTCCCCTGCGCCTGCGGTCCCCGGAGCCCCGGCTGGGTCCAGGGGCCCGGCCGGGCCCCGGGTCGGGGTCTCCGGCCCCGGGCCCCGTCCCCCAGCCTGCGGCACTGCCAAAGGCCCGGGACGGGGTTCCGTTGTGGCCGGGGAGCCTCCCCTCGCTCGTCTGGGTTCCGGAGCCCCGGCCGGGCCCCTGGGGGCCCCGGGGAGGGCGGCCTCCCCGCCCCGGGCTCCGTCCCGGGTCCTGCCGCGCGGCAGGGTGCCCGGGGCGCGGTCCGGAGGGCCCGGGGAGGCTTCCCCATCGCCTGCGGTCCCGGGAGCCCCGGCTGGTTCCAGGGGCCCGGCCGGGCCCCGGGTCGGGGTCTCCGTCCCCGGGCCCTGTCCCCCGGCCTGCGGCACTGCCAAAGGCCCGGGACGGGGTTCCGTCGTGGCCGGGGAGCCTGCCCTCGCTCGCCTGGGTTCAGGTGCTCCGGCCGGGCCCCTGGGGGCCCCGGGGAGGGCGGCCTCCCCGCCCCGGGCTCCGTCCTGGGTCCTTCCGCGTGGCAGGGTGCCCGGGGCGCGGTCCGGAGGGCCCGGGGAGGCTTCCCCATCGCCTGCGGTCCCGGGAGCCCCGGCTGGTTCCAGGGGCCCGGCCGGGCCCCGGGTCGGGGTCTCCGTCCCCGGGCCCTGTCCCCCGGCCTG
>NC_140588.1:1025728915-1025733915 GCF_964204655.1 Triturus cristatus | reverse complement strand
GCGGGAGCCCCCCGTCCTGCAAGCCAGCCGAGGGTCCATGCGCTGGGGAAGGGTGTCCACCGGGGCCCAGGGAGTTTCTCCCCGGCCTGGCTAGGGTTCTGAAGCTGGGACCGGGCCCGGGGCTCTTGCACCGTCCGGCGGGCCCCGGGGTGCGTGAGCCACCCCCGTCCTGCAAGACAGCCGAGGGTCTAGGTGCTGGAGACAGGGGTCCACCGGGGCCCAGGGAGGCTCTCTCCGGCCTGGCTGCTATCAGAAGCAGGGACCGGGCCGGTGTGCAGGAGTGGCTGGCTTTATCTGCTACGCTGACGGAGCGTAGTTTTCTGCCCACCCCTATACAACCGTGTGGTTTGTGAGAACCCGTCCTGCGGCCTGGTAAGGGTCCGGGTGCCCGTGACGTGGTCCATTGGGCGAAGGGAGTCTCCCCAGACCTGGCTGGGATCAGAAGCAGGGACCGGGCCAGGTGGGTGGGTGGCTGGCTAAGTCCTTTCCACTGCGTAGTAGGAGTTTGCTTAGGGCTGGGCGGACTTTGCGTAGCAGAATTTTAAAAAAATTTGTGGAAAACGAGAGCACATCCTGAGTAGGGCTGGGCGGACTTTGCCTAGCGCAACTACGCACTATTCTGAAGAAAATTGTGGAAAACGAGCGCACAACCTCATGGACTGTGTGCCCGGGACGGGTCCCTCGTGCTTGGGCAGGCTCCCCGACCTCCCCAGCCTGGCTGTGTTGAGAAGCAGGGACCGGCCCCGGGCCTCCTGATTTTTGGTCAGGGCCTGGGATCCCACGTCCTGCGGCCTGCCAAGTGTCCATCTGCCCGGGACAAGGGACCCTGGTGCAGAGCCCCGGAGCCCTGCAAGGGCAGTCGGGAGCCCTACCGCTATGGCTCGGTGTGGGCAGCTGGGAGTCCTTCCGGTCCCGGCCATCTGGTCGCACCTTTCCCTCGGCCATCTGGTCGCGCGCAATGCTTTCCAATGGGGCGACCAGATGGCCGGGCCGGCCTGGAAGTCCCGATGAGGGTCCATTCGCCTCGCGGATCCCAGCCAGGGCTCCAGGAGGCCGGGCGCGTCCGCGCCTAGGGTCCCCTCCGTCACTCGGAGCGCGAGGGTTACAAGAAAGGTGGGTAGCCTTCCTCCGGATTAGTAGGGGCAGGGTATGCCGGGACACCCCTCCTGGGGATTGCGGTTCTCAGGCGGGGACCAGATGGGCCAAGCCCGGACGACACTTCCCCGGGGCGTCGGGTGCTTCCTCCTCCAGCCCGCGGCGAGGCAAAGTGCCCAGGACGGGCTCCATGGGTCTCCCGGGCGTCCCCCGAGGCCTGCAGCCCCAAAGCCCTGCAGACCCTGGAGCCCTTCAGCACGGAGCCCTGGAGCCCTGCAGGCCCGGAACCCTAGCAGGCCCAAGGCCCTGCAGCCCCGGAGCCCTGCAGGCCCGGAGCCCTGCAGCCCCGGAGCCCTGCAGGCCCAGAGCCCTGCAGCCCCGGAGCCCTGCAGCCCCGGAGCCCTGCAGCCCCGGAGCCCTGCAGCCCCAGAGCCCTGCAGCCCCGGAGCCCTGCAGCCCCGGAGCCCTGCAGGCCCAGAGCCCTGCAGGCCCAGAGCCCTGCAGCCCCGGAGCCCTGCAGCCCCGGAGCCCTGCAGGCCCAGAGCCCTGCAGCCACGGAGCCCTGCGTGGGCAGGCGGGAACCCTACCGCTATGGCTCGGGCAGACGGGAGCCCTTTCAGTTGCCGGCCACCTGGTCGCGCCTTTCCCCTCGGCCATCTGGTCGCGCGCAATGCTTTCCAATGGGGCGACCAGATGGCCGGGCCGGCCTGGAAGTCCCGATGAGGGTCCATTCGCCTCCCGGATCCCAGCCAGGGCTCCGGGAGGCCGGGCGCGTCCGCGCCTAGGGTCCCCTCCGTCACTTGCAGCGCGCGGGTTACAAGAAAGGGGGGTATCCTTCCTCCGGATTATTAGGGGCAGGGTATGCCGGAACACCCATGCTGGGGCTGTGCGGTTCATTGCCGGGGACCAGATGGGCGACGCCCGGGCAACATCCTCCAAGGCCTCCGGGGGCTTCCCTCCTCCGGGCCGCGGCATGGCAAAGTGCCCAGGGACGGGCTCCACGGGTCCCGGGCAGTCCTCCCCCGGGCGCCCAGGCCCCGAGAGCTCCGGTGGACCTCCCCGTGCCCGAGGCCAACCCGGGAAGCAGAGTCCCCCCCCGAGCCCTTGGTGTGAGGGTGGGCAGGCGGGAGCCCTACCGCTATGGCTCGGGCAGACGGGAGCCCTTTCAGTTGCCGGCCATCCGGTCGCTCCTTTCCCCTCGGCCATCTGATCGCGCGCAATGCTTTCCAATGGGGCGACCAGATGGCCGGGCCGGCCTGGAAGTCCCGATGAGGGTCCATTCGCCTCCCGGATCCCAGCCAGGGCTCCAGGAGGCCGGGCGCGTCCGCGCCTAGGGTCCCCTCCGTCACTCGCAGCGCGCGGGTTACAAGAAAGGAGGGTATCCTTCCTCCGGATTAGTAGGGGCAGGGTATGCCGAAACACCCATGCTGGGGTTGTGCGGTTCATTGCCGGGGACCAGATGGGCTACGCCCGGGCAACATCCTCCCAGGTCCCCGGGGCTTCCCTCCTCCGGGCCGCGGCATGGCAAAGTGCCCAGGGACGGGCTCCACGGGTCCCGGGCAGTCCTCCCCCGGGTACGCCCAGGCCCCGAGAGCTCCGGTGGTCCTCCCCGTGCCTGAGGCCCAGCCGGGAAGCAGAGTCCCCACCCCGAGCCCCTGGTGGGTGGGCAGGCGGGAGTCCTTTCAGTTGCCGGCCACCTGGTGGCTCCTTTCCCCTCGGCCATCTGGTCGCGCGCAATGCTTTCCAATGGGGCGACCAGATGGCAGGGCCAGGCCTGGAAGTCCCGATGAGGGTCCATTTGCCTCTCGGATCCCAGCCGGGGCTCCAGGAGGCCGGGTGCGTTCGCCCCTAGGGTCCCCTCCGTCACTCGGAGCGTGCGGGTTTCAAGAACGGGGGGTAGCCTTCCTCCGGATTACTAGGGACAGGGTACTCTGGGACCCCTCTCGGTCCTCAGCCGGCAACTGGGTCCTGCCGTGTGGCAGGGTGGCCGGAGGGCCTTCCCCTGCGCGCCCGGGAGCCCCGGATGGGTCCAGGGGCCCGGCCGGGCCCTGGGTCGGGGTCTCCGGCCCCGGGTGCCGTCCCCCGGCCTGCGGCACCGCCAAAGGCCCGGGACGGGGTTCCGTTGTGGCCGGGGTGCCTCCCGTGGCTGGATTGGGTTCAGGAGCTCCGGCCGGGCCCCGGGGAGGGCGGCCTCCCCGCCCCGGTCTCCGTCCCGGGTCCTGCCGCGTGGCAGGGTGCCCGGGGAAGGGTCCGGAGGGCCCGGGGAGGCTTCCCCTGCACCTGCGGTCCTCGGAGCCCCGGCTGGGTCCAGGGGCCCGGCCGGGCCCCGGGTCGGGGTCTCCGGCCCCGGGCGCCGTCCCCCGGCCTGCGGCACTGCCAAAGGCCCGGGACGGGGTTCCGTTGCGGCCGGGGTGCCTCCCGTGGCTGCATTGGGTTCAGGAGCTCC
Organism: Triturus cristatus; assembly: GCF_964204655.1. NCBI lineage: Eukaryota > Metazoa > Chordata > Amphibia > Caudata > Salamandridae > Triturus > Triturus cristatus. The sequence goes on along the minus strand of NC_140588.1, from coordinate 1,025,730,374 downwards.
GGCCGGGCCCCTGGGGGCCCCGGGGAGGGCAGGCTCCCCACCCCGGTCTCCGTCCCGGGTCCTGCCGCGTGGCAGGGTGCCCGGGGAGGGGTCCGGAGGGCCCCGGGAGGCTTCCCCTGCGCCTGCGGTCCCCGGAGCCCCGGCTGGTTCCAGGGGCCCGGCCGGGCCCCGGGTTGAGGCCTTTGGCCCCGGGCCCAGTCCCCCGGCCTGCGGCACTGCCAAAGGCCCGGGACGGGGTTCCGTTGGGGCCGGGGAGCCTCCCCTCGCTCGTCTGGGTCCCGGAGCTCCGGCCGGGCCCCTGGGGGCCCCGGGGAGGGCGGCCTCCCCACCCCGGGCTCCGTCCCGGGTCCTGCCGCGTGGCAGGGTGCCCGGGGAGGGGTCCAGAGGGCCCGGGGAGGCTTCCCCTGCGCCTGCGGTCCCCGGAGCCCCGGCTGGGTCCAGGGGCCCGGCCGGGCCCCGGGTCGGGGTCTCCGGCCCCGGGCCCCGTCCCCCAGCCTGCGGCACTGCCAAAGGCCCGGGACGGGGTTCCGTTGTGGCCGGGGAGCCTCCCCTCGCTCGTCTGGGTTCCGGAGCCCCGGCCGGGCCCCTGGGGGCCCCGGGGAGGGCGGCCTCCCCGCCCCGGGCTCCGTCCCGGGTCCTGCCGCGCGGCAGGGTGCCCGGGGCGCGGTCCGGAGGGCCCGGGGAGGCTTCCCCATCGCCTGCGGTCCCGGGAGCCCCGGCTGGTTCCAGGGGCCCGGCCGGGCCCCGGGTCGGGGTCTCCGTCCCCGGGCCCTGTCCCCCGGCCTGCGGCACTGCCAAAGGCCCGGGACGGGGTTCCGTCGTGGCCGGGGAGCCTGCCCTCGCTCGCCTGGGTTCAGGTGCTCCGGCCGGGCCCCTGGGGGCCCCGGGGAGGGCGGCCTCCCCGCCCCGGGCTCCGTCCTGGGTCCTTCCGCGTGGCAGGGTGCCCGGGGCGCGGTCCGGAGGGCCCGGGGAGGCTTCCCCATCGCCTGCGGTCCCGGGAGCCCCGGCTGGTTCCAGGGGCCCGGCCGGGCCCCGGGTCGGGGTCTCCGTCCCCGGGCCCTGTCCCCCGGCCTGCGGCACTGCCAAAGGCCCGGGACGGGGTTCCGTTGTGGCCGGGGAGCCTCCCCTCGTTCGCCTGGGTTCAGGAGCTCCGGCCGGGCCCCTGGGGGCCCCGGGGAGGGCGGCCTCCCCGCCCCGGGCTCCGTCCTGGGTCCTTCCGCGTGGCAGGGTGCCCGGGGCGGGGTCCGGAGGGCCCGGGGAGGCTTCCCTTGCACCTGCGGTCCCGGGAGCCCCGGCTGGGTCCAGGGGCCCGGTCGGGCCCTGGGTCGGGGTCTCCGTCCCCGGGCCCTGTCCCCCGGCCTGCGGCACTGCCAAAGGCCCGGGACGGGGTTCCGTCGTGGCCGGGGAGCCTCCCCTCGCTCGCCTGGGTTCAGGTGCTCCGGCCGGGCCCCTGGGGGCC